>NC_056731.1:691169188-691196688 GCF_019279795.1 Protopterus annectens | reverse complement strand
TGCAAATTTTAAATCTATTATACTTTGGATAGACTCAATTTATGCTAGTCAATGGAAAACCATTCAGGAACAGATTATACTAAATTCTTATAAGTTATCAAATATGATAAATTAGAAATAAGTAACAATTCTTTTGTCTCGTTAATAGAATTTACCATAAGAGGAAAGTCATTTCAATCTTTAGACTCTGCATATATAAAATCAATTACTAAGAAAGTTCAGAAATATATTTTTAAAACTGCATTAATAATAACATTTATTTTTTGTGCTTTTCCATTGCACACACCTCTAGATTTATAAAATTTAGAAGAACAATGTTAAAATTAGTTTACTAAAAAGGAATGGATTTTTACTATTCTTCTTATTATTGTTATTATTATTATTATTATGGTCTGATTGCTTTGAAAAAGGAAAAACTAAGTCTCCAGAATATTTAATGAAAGATATAATAAGTTGGACACAATTTTTTTAGTCAGTTAATATTATCCAGCATTAAGAAATTAATGTAATTTGTTGGTCATATGAGTGAAGAGAAAAAGAACACTATTCCTCCATTATTTGAATGCTATCTTCAAAGGTAAAGTGACCTACAAAGGAAGCTTATTCAAGTTATAGAAGTTAAAATTATAGAACTTTTTAAATACTAGTGGACTAAGTGACTAAATGGTGGTAAGAATCAAATTGTTACTTAAGTCAGTTCATCAAACTTTTTCAAGTTTATATTGGAAAGATTTGTGTGGTAATATATACATAAAATGTTTGTTACTCTGTATAAAATCTCTATGTTTAATAAAATGACTGCTTCAGTTTGCTTGAGATGTAGTAAATATGTAAAAGCTGATTAGGCACATATGTTTATGGATTGTGAAACATTACAATGTACCTTGGGAAGACATAAATATGTTTTTAAGTGATTATGTGCTGATAATTTTTCTTTAACTAGATGAATAATACTAATGAATGTTCTACTTCCTTTATCTGTAAAGCCAAAGAATAAAACATGTTTTAGAGTTTTCTGGCAGTAGCTTTGAAAATTACTACAAAAACTGGAAATTGAAGTCAGTTCCTTCATTCAAAGAATGTTTCAATTTAAGTACAATGATGTGTAAAACTGAAAAAGAAGTGATTAGAATAAGAGCTATAAATCATACTACGACTTTTAGTTGTTGGGATAGCCTTGAAATGTTGAGATGAAATACCAAGACTCTTAACAGGTATTTGGTATTTCATCTGCAACATTTCAAGGCCTTAAAGAACTGAGAAGAAGCAAAAAGATGTCTAGGACTGAGACATGGAGAATACCTGATAGTATAAAGCAATAATGACAAAAAACAGCTAAATATAAAAGGGAAAGTTCATCTGAGGGAAGGTTGAAACCTTTCATAATACAGGCATTACTCAAAGTTAGGTCCAATAAAGTAACAAATAAATGGTTTGAAAGTCATCTATATTAATTCTTAACAGTGGGGGATATCAGAGACTAAACAGAAGCAAATGTGGGAAGATACTTTAGGTAGTCTGTTCGTTATAAAAAAAAAATGGCAGAGTATTTGTTTATCCAAAAAAGGCAACAGAATCATGCATATCCTGATTTTTTGGTTGAAAATGCCACCAAGCATATTTTTTAAACTCCAGTGAAGTTTCAGAAGATGTACACTGCACAGTAATATGTCCTTTATTCTGGAGGTGGGATGCAGACCTTAATGATGACAGGGATCATATTTTTTGGTCATGACCAAAGTTTGATGCTTTTAAGAAGGATTTTCATTCTATAATTTGTTGAATTAATATGAAATAAATGGACCATACAAAAGAATAAATGACATTGAGATGGGAAGGAAGGAACGATCAAAAACCCAAAGCATACAAAAGTTTTGACAAAACTAATTCTTTTGGTTGCTAAGAAAGAGATAATTAGAAGACAGAAAAAGCAAAAGCTCCCCATATCAAGGCAGTGATAGACATTGTAAATAAAATGAAAGACTGTGGCAGAAATAGAGGCAGAATTAAAGTGGAAACATCTCAGAGGAAATACAAAAAATGGGTCAACATTTTTTACATGGTGTGGGTTTAAAGTTAACAATTTTCCTGACTATATTCTGTAATGTAACTGATGTACTGAATTTTTCATCTACAGTGGGAAAATGCATTGTATTAGAAATGTAATAATCATGGTGTACTTTGTAAGCAACTTATATACTTGGCAATGATGTCCAAATACATTGATTTTCAATTAATCTCCCTTTTTAAATAAATATATAAATATATGGCAAAGGTCACCATGATGGAGTCAGTAGCAGAGTGAGTACAATAAGATGGCTGCCAGTCTATCTAGGTAAGTAAGGGACTTGAAGCAAGTGATATTTTTAGTTCAAAATCTTGTAGGACTCTTAACATGGACAATACGCTTAGAATGGTAAAGGCAGAAAAGAGCATTGCATCGAATGATGATAAGCTAAGGCTTTCCTAGCTCTGGAGATAATGTCTTTGGAAATTATTTCAACCAGACAGAAGGATTTCTGATCTAAAGTGGAGGCATGATGGTCAAATTATGATAAGTCACCAATACATCCGTTGAGTCCTTGGTGACAGTATCAATTTGACAGTGTGTGATTCATATAACAGGGGGATAAATTGTTGGATTGTTTTGTTTTACCAAATAGAACCATAATACATTTTTTAGCATTTAGTTTAGCACTATTGTTGGTACAACAGGAATAGCTATAGTCAGCCCATGCTGTAGTGACTGTGTTAAAGGTAAGCTGACAATTCCACCCAGTTTGCAGACACCAACAAACAGAGATAACCACAAGTTTGGAGCAGTACTTTGGATATCAGGGAAACTGTTTGTTTGAGTTGAGATTTGTTTCACATTCCTGCAGTTTTGTGCCACTGTACAATAAATTTCTAGTTTGTTTTTTATTCTTTAAGTGGCTTTGCCAACCATATATATTTTATTTTTTTAATCAGGGAAATAGATGGCAAAAAGGAGGGAACTAATACTGATCCCTGTAGGATACTACTGTAACATATTTGTGTTCAGAGGAACCTCCGGAAATTTTCTGTAAGTGGGTTCTGTTAGCCAATCAGTTAACTATGTAATGTATCACATAAGCATTTACATTTTGTTTTGTAAACTTAGCTGTATTGGGGCATTATTTGGGGTTGCATCAAAGGTATTATCAGGGTCAAGACAGACATGAGTAATCATTGTCTATGGTGTTAGTGACCTTTAGAAGTTTAAAAGGTTAAGGAGACTTAGATATTGGTTTTGAGTCAAGTATTGTGTCACAAAAATATCATATGGCAGAAAATAAGTCAGCTTATACAATAAAAGCACTAAAATGGTGTGAAGCCACAATAAAAACTTTATAAATAAAATATTATGTTATCTGATATGCTTTAATACTTTTTTGGTTACATGATACTTCTTGTCACATGATACTGCTTAGGTAGAGTGCAAAAGAAGATATTTTGTGCATTTTAGTCATGTTTCTAAATACGCCCATTAGAACATTGGACAAAGGCACTTAAACATTAAATTTTCTATCCTGTAGTACCATTGTGTGTTACTTAGAGTTTGTTTTTCTTTTGTCACAAAATGTTGAAGTTCTTTTAGTGTTTTTTCAATTCTTTTTATATGCAGAAATGACAAACTGAATATGCTTGTATAATCTTTCAATATGAACAGGCACCACTGCTTTATATAGCTTTGAATCATCTCTCTTCCTAACTGGCATCTCATAGAGTGAGCAATTTGCAAGATCTGTCTGAAAACACTTGATGCAGAGATGTTTGGAATGGCTTCTGCTGCCATAGTATTTAGCAACTGTTTATTTCCGCAAATCTATTTTACAGTGCCAGTTGGAGATAACAGTGTAATCTGGAAGAAGGTAACAACATTACGTTGAAGATAAAAGATGTTTTAAAAATTATGTTTAAAGTGTACTGAACACTTTCTGAAAAAAAATGGAAATAACAACCCTCTTGGGTTTTGACTTAACTTCTTTACCAAATGCAATACCAAGCAATACAGTTTTTGGGGAAAAACTATGTATTTAATTTTGCTAATAAGGATGGAACCCTGGTTTTCTCCTTGGAGCTAAAACATCCTACAATGACATCATGAAAGACTGAAATGGCATTGCCTCACCACATAAATTAATGTATAAATTATTGTATTTCCATTTTGAATGCATTAGTAGGAGTTTCTTTGTTCCTAGAAAGACAAGAAAGATCTTGCAAGTGGGACTCCTTGCATTGCAAATTAACAGATATGATGATATAGTGATGTGACTACAATGTAAGTATGAAGTTGCCCAGTACCTACCATGACATCATTATGTAGACGTGGTTACAGAAAAAAAAGCAAGAAATGAAACTAAACAAAGAAATTGAAAAACACATTTACAAAATAACTTGCAACTTCAGCATAAAAAGTATAACTGGAAAAATAATTAATTGCAAAACAAAGATGCTTCAGAAAGTAATCATTACACTTCAGGAAGAAGACCTTAACATGGTTTAATATTAAGAATACATCACAATGATACATGTTTCTAATTTTTTTAATACATCTGCAAACAACACTACTACACAAGATTCTTTGTTTTCTGAGTTAACTATTTTGATGAAATAGGCATTACATTTATGTCAATACTTGTAAAATATAATGAAATCAAGATATTGAATGTTAGGAATAAAACAGACACACTATACAGATATATCAAAGCATACCAAGCATTTACTTCTGAAGTTACTGAGTTTGAAGACTCAGTTAAAATGATGAAAAGTCACAAGAGCACATCAAATTAAGACAACAGAAGGGATTGCAAAAAGGTATGATAGTATATGAAAATGGCATGACTTTTGTGGAACCAAACGCAAACAATATTTTGACCAATAATGGTCCATCAGTTAATGTGAGTTCTATCAACTACAACATCGATGATCTGTCTGTTTTAGAGAACAAGCCATGTGCTGGTTTCCAACTCTGTTGTTCTCTATAATTGGAAGCAAGACACACTAAATGATTCCATGCAGGTCTGAATTCATTTTCTTTCCAATCAGAGACTCAGAGTATGCTAGAGGAATGAAACCAGGGACCAGTTTGGGAATCCCACAAAACATGGAAAGACTGAGAAAAATGACAACAGGTGATATCACAAGCAAGTACTCCAATTTATTTTATGTAAGGAGAGAAAGTTAACTGTGTTTATTTTAATGTGAGTTGCTACATTTCTCATATAGCTGTATTTTCAAGTTAATCCTACTTCTGGGTATACTTCTAATGTGATAATTGCAAATGGTTGGAAAACAAAATGAAGATTATGAAGTTTTTGTTGTTTTAGTTTAATTACCATCTCAGATTTTCCTTATGACCAGTGATACCTCTCAACTGCCAGATTTTCACAGAATGTCCAGATGTTTGCTTCATACTTTTTGGTCTGTTTCTCATAAAATTTTGGTTTTATGGCAGATTGCTGGCAAATCCTTGAGAATTAGGGACAGAAAATACTGATAGACATTTGAGTTTCAAACTTCATACCCTTCAAAAAATCCATGTTACACTAAAAACTGCTAGTCTGTCAACTTTCCAAGACTGTAAGAGCAATATTTAAACATTGCTCCTATTTTGGACATTTGTCCCCCAATATTTTGGCTTTGTTCAGATATCTTGCTCTAAGAGGTTGAGTGGAGTACCACATACTTAAAATTCTGTCATCTTAGGCATTGATAGTAATTTACATAGCATTCAGGATAATTAAAACCACCATAGCTCTTTATAGGGAGAGCTAATTACTTATATTATAATTTCATTAATACTTCATCATATGTGATAGTTTTCAATGTAGGAAATGTAGGAATGTAAGAAATTGTCTGACTAGGATATAAAACCTCCTTGCTGAAGAAGTCAGTATGGGAAAAGCAGCTTAAACACTAATGCAGGGAGTGAGGTATTGTGGGTTTAGTCTTCCATATCATGTCAGTAGTTTTCTGGCTTGAAAAAAAAATCAATGGGCAGTACTTATCAACAAAACTAATTGTAAAAAACATAATTTTGTATCAAGAACTGTGAATTTTGATATTGTATATGATAAGGAGATTACTCCAATCAGTAAGGATATGATATTTATATTGTTCATTTCAAGTACATGGATGCTTCACAAAATGAGATCTCATTTGTCTCTTTCAGAAGGAATTCAGTTACAAAAATCTCTTTTGTAACTGAAATTATGTAGTAGCACACTTACCTTGACATATTTGTTAAAATACAGCACTGAATATTTAACGTATTATGTGTAAAAAATTACTTTAATCTACCAGTAGCAATGGCTATATTGACATTTTAGAAAGTATGTTCAGATAAAATCATGTAGATTTTAGCTAGCCTGCAAATATACTGAGAAAGAAACTTTAAAGTGTTTGGAATGATGTTTGTTTTGCAATGAATATCTTTTACTGTTGTATGCCTAGTTATAAAGTCATAAATAATTTTGCAAAAAAAAAAAAATAAAGATTATAGAGTGCTGTTTTGACTTTTCAGTTTCACTGTTTACTTAGTGTTTGAGGATATTTAATGTGATGGTGTATGTGTGTTTTGTTCAACAGTATGGATGATGTCAATGACATCACTCTGTGCCATGGCAAGCTGGCTCACCGCATTAATCTTATTCATGGAGGTATCATACTGCCCCTAGAGATGCTTCATATATAGTCCATTTTCAGTAGATCGGAAAAGATTTTTATCTCCCTTATCTACACCAGGTGGGTCACCCGCTGCAGCTAGCACCTGAAGATGCCTTGTCAACTCTACAGATCTGAACAAAGTAGACCCATGCACACAGCCACATGTGCTGGACACCACACAGCATCAGGCAGCAATGTTATGAAATGGAAAATATCACAAGTATAAGCAGTTAACACTAGGAGCTGCACTATGCTCCTGCATGAATGCACTGTGCACATGACCTCTAAGCCTGGGTATGGTTAGGGACAAGCAAGATAGTGCTGACTCTGTCTATTAATGCATTGTATTAAAGCAGCACTTAAGAGATGATCACACCAAATTACCTCATTACAGTGATTGCTGTGCTATAAGGTTTTGTTCATGGTGAAAAACAAAAGTGGTTACTCTATTGTGGAAGACCGTGTTGCAACAAGCAACTTAAGAACTATAAAAATAGAATATATTACACTAGCATTATCAATCTTTATTGAGCAAAGATGACAGAGGTACAGTGACCTGTAGATGTATCACATCTATATCATAACATCGATAGCTTAGGTTGTCGAATCAAAAATCATCGACACCTAAGTGTCGAAAGCTAAAAACAGTGAACAGCCAAATCATCAAATTCTTTCTTAGGGAAAGAATTCACTTGGCCGTCCACAAACAAAATAAACAAATGCCACACCCACCCTAACTAAATATACCAACTCCAAGACCATTCTACACTGGGGAAAGGGCAAATCCCAGAGAACAGCAATGCAAATTCTTTCCCAATGAAAGAATTTGATGATGTGGCCATTCGCTATTTTAAGCGTTCTACGCTTAGGTGTCGATGAATATGCATTCGACAACCTAAGCTGTCAAAAAATCAATAAGGAACCGATGTTTCAATCTAACCTACTGTGCAGTGGGAGTTGAAGGTTAGGGAAAGGAGTCAACTTTCTGTTGTAAGCATTGTATATATGGTTTGGCACTGTGCATTCTAAGTAACACCTGTTGCTGTCTTTGCCTTCTGTTGTCAAATTCTGTACACACCAGCCATGAGGATTCCCCAACCAGATATTTCTTCTCCTCTGTAAGATGCTTAAAATAGCGAATGGCCACATCATCAAATTCTTTCACCAGGAAAGAATTCACGTGGCCGTTCTTGGGGATTTTACTTTTCCCTAGTGTAGAATGGTCTTGGAGTTGGTATATTTAATTAGGGGGTGTGTGGTGTTTGTTTATTTTGTTTGCGGATGGCCAAGTGAATTCTTTCCCTAAGAAAAAAATTGATGATTTGGCTGTTTACTGTTTTTACTATCTGGCTTATGTTTTACTGTGCCATATAAGTATACTGACAGCAAAGAAGACAACTGGTAATGAGCCGCAGGACTGCAGGATTGACAAAGGGTTCAGGAATGCAATGGGAACAGATACTGGGCAGAGGAGAGTGCTGGGAAAGAAGCACATGACAAATGATTGTTGACAGCAGAGAGTGGTTCATCCTAATAGGAAACAGAACACAGAGGCATGGCGGGTTACTGTCCTTGTATATTACGCTCACTCTCACAGGAAAAGAACACACAGTCTTGACAAGGTACTATCCTACTGTGTAGTTGGGCAATCGTGTACCATATCTTCACAGACCAGAAAACATTCTGTGAGATATATACAAGCTCCTCTCCATAGGTCAGAGCACATGCTGTCAGCACAGTGTCATCAGGTGGTTCTCAGTAGTGGCATTCCTATTGCTGCTATCAGTATAGCACATGGTATGACTGGAGACCGCATACTAGCATACAGGCCTGTGGCCATCAAAGGGGAGTAGAGTGATTATAGAGACATTGGTGGCAGGTAAGGACAGTCATGTATACACAGCCATAATTATCCACTTGTGTAACCAACATGTATACATGTCTTGTCATAAGACTCTGCGAATGGCAGTGTTTGGACAAGTTCACCACTTTGGAGGCAAAGGGACTACTATGTCTTTCACACATGTGATGTGCATATGTTTGAAAAAAGTAAGGCATTCAAGACTTCCTCGGGCCAGATGTCTTATGGATTGGTGCCAGAAATCAATGTTGTCAGCAGCTTAAATTGGACAGGATTGCAGGTGGATAACAGGGTAACAGATATGATACTGCATACAAAGTCTGAGGCACAGGATACTCTCAGATAATGGTGCATCACATGAGCTGGACCATCTGCACAGAGGGATCTCATAGAGGAGGAGAAATGTCTGGTCGGGGAATCCTCATGGCTGGTGACTGCTTGAATGAGGGTTTGGGCTGGTGACAACTACCACAGTGTAAGTGTGTAGGGGATACAAAAGGTTAGTAACAGCATGGTCAACTACTGCTGTAGATAGTCCCATTAGTGTGAATGCGTTAGCCAGCAGAACACATATGCGTATGTGTTTTCCAGGTGTATTGAGGCTGCACCATAGCGTTCTGCACCACAAAGTATATGTGCACATAGGCTATACAAATAAATTGCAGATAGCAATTTGAGTGCCACATTTCGATGGGAGAAACACATATATACCAGCATTGCCACAGATATGTTGTCTTTGTGTTTTCATGTGTTCCACTAAAGGAAGGCTCAGTACAGTAGGTTGCCACATGCTTGACTTGATGTCAACAGGTCACCTGTAGCTGATGATAAAGGCACTATGCCCATGCACAATCCAATAACAAAGTGGGGCTGTCAGCAATGTTAAAACTGGAGGACATGTGTCAACTCTAACAGAAGAGTAGTGTCAAAAGGCAGCATAAACCTCTGCCACCTTCTGTTGTTAGTGTTAAACTCTCTGCCCATGTAAGTTTCACCCTAATTACACATGAATTTCAACTACTGCAGGGACTGCAGGACATCCTATAATGCATGCAGAGTGACATAGCACATAGTGACCTGGAGCAAACATATCAACTGAGGTCAGTGGTGACTATGGTGGCAGCCACTAGCATTTACTTGACAAAATCCTCATAATGGTTTATGAAACAGCAAAAATTCTACCTAAAGTCACTGCCCATCATTTCAGATTCTTCTGAGAATGTAATCCCTTTTACTATAAAGCAAAATGTCTTGATGCTACTCTGTATAAGTCCCTCTCCTTTAAGTATCACATCCAATCCACTACAGACAAAGTCTAAGACAACTTAAAGTAGCTTATAGAATTGCCCATTTGGTTACTACTAAGATATGACATACCATTAAAGTGTTACTGGCAATAACATGCTTTTGCCATTAATGTGTTAATGGCATTGACATGCCATTGCCATTAATGTGTTACTTCCTATGCTGGAATATGCATTAGCTATACATGCTCCTCTCTTGGGACAAATTACAAACTCACTGCAAACAACAGAAAACATACCTCTGAAAACTATTCATCTAGCCTGCTAAACGGAACATCACTGTTGTACTATTACTAAGAGTAAATGGCTTCCCATCTCTGTCAGAGCATCCAGATTCCTTCATTTAAGTCCATTTAAGCTACTCAGATATTATAGGTTCATAGGTTCATAGGTTCATACTAGGCTATCTGCCCTAGGGCATTTATAAGCCTAGCCAGAATGTGTTTGGCTTTCACCACCCATTTTAAATTTATTTTGCTATGCCCTTTTTCGAGGATAGTATACTGTGCCTCTGTCTAACAGTGACACAGAAGTGATACCCGGGGTAAACCTACGATCTCCCATCCACTCATCAAGATTCCTCTTGAAGACAGTCAATGAGGGACTCTGCCTAACCTGGACTGGGATTTAATTCCAGAGTGAAGGGAGCCTCTGGGTTATGAATCTGTCCCTCCAGCATGTCCTATTTATTTCAATGCTGAGGTTCAAGTCTCTTGAGCGCATAGCTCAATGGGATTTGGATTTTCTGAGGTGCAGCATGTCCATTAATTCCGGGTTGGACATGGCTTTATACGTCAGGCACAGATCGCCTCTGAACAGGCGGTATGCCACTGAGTAGAGCTGGAGTTTCTTTAACCGGGCAGCATATGGCATCTGTTTGAGCCCTTTGATCCTCTTGGTGAGGTACTTTTGGGGTCTTTCCAGTTGCTGCAGGTGTCTGGTAAGGTACATCCCAAAAGGGGCATTGTAATCAATTATGGGCCTGATGAGGGATGAGTAAAGAGGCACGATGACCTCCCCTGATCTAGATGTGAATCCCTTCATGATTAGGTGGGCTATATAAAATATTTTTCTAACCACTTTGGCCACGTGGTTGTCAAATGAGAGATTGCTATCAACTTGGGTCCCCAGGTCCCTAATTACTTCTTCTGTACTTAATGGATTACCACCTATGTGGTAATTTGTGGGCACTTTGTTTTTGCCAAACGGGATGACTATACACTTTTTGGCATTTAGCTTGAGGCCATGGCTCTGGCACCAGTTGTCTGTTTCTATGAGGCCCTTTTGGAGGATGCTTGTGTCGGCTGGAGAGTCGATTATGACGCCCAGTTTGCAGTCATCTGCGAACTTGGTCAGCCACAGTCCTTCCGTGTTGGCCTGTACCTCCGAGAAATATATACCGAACAAGAGAGGTCCCAGGACTGAGCCTTGTGGGACACCACTTGTAAGTGGTTTGGAATCTGACATGGCTCCAGCAATTCTAACCATGTGGGTTCTGTCCTTGAGCCAATTTGCAATCCATCTAGTGACATAGGGGTTTATATTTAAGCTGGTGAGCTTATCTATAATGCCTGAGTGGGGTATTGTATCGAAGGCTTTTGCGAGGTCCAGGTAGGCTCTGTGGACCACCTTCCTCTCGTCAATGGCCTTGGCGACTGTTTCAAAGAAATCAACCAGGTTTAAGAGGCAGGATCTGCCCTTAACAAAGCCAAACTGGGTAGGATCCAGTGTCTGTAGGTCCTCAATATCTTTATTTATGAGGTCCATGATGATCCTTTCCATAGCTTTGCAGACCAAGCTAGTCAGACATATGGGGCGATAGTTTCCAGGATCTGTTGAGGCACCACCATTATGGAGAGGGACCACTGTTGCTGTACACCACTCTTTGGGCATATATCCTGTAGTAAGGCTGAGATTGAACAGTAGTTTTATGTTTGGGTTTAGCTCTTCTTGGAGTTCATGTAGGACGCAGCCCGGGACACCGTCTGGTCCCATTGATGCTGTGTTTTTTGCTTTGGAGAGGGCGGCTCTTACCTGAGCATCTGAGATGTCAGGGGGGCAGCACTCTGCTGGGATAGATATTTGCCCTTCTGGTGGGAAGCTTGGGGAGAAGTTTGCGCTGAACCTGTCAGCTAGGATGTTGGCAATGTCTGTGGGTTCAGTGTATTTTTGTCATTTTGGACTAATTCTGAGCATATCTGGGAATTACCACCCAGGTTCCTAACATAACTAAAGAAAGCCTTGTGATTATCCTTAATGTCCTGTGCAATTTTTCTCTCGAAGCTGGCCTTAGACAATTTTATGAGTGCCCGTAGTTTTTTGCTAATACTGATCAGTGATGCCTTCCCTTTTTGGGATTTTGCTCAATCATTTAGTAGCTTCCTCCTTCTATTGTATAGTTTGTTTATGGCTGGGGTCCACCAGACAGGACGTCTGCCTTTGAGGATTGGGTCTTGGTTTTATTTGGGATCAAGATGATCCATGCATTCCTGAAGGTGTTCATAGAATGCGTTTATAAAGGATTCTCCGGTCTGGGCCGTATTTTCCACAGGCCCGGGGGGTTGAAGGATTCCACCTCGGTTTTGAGGAGTGTGAAATTTGCTTTAGAGAAGTTTTTCACTGTGGTTTTCTGGGCAGGGGGTGGGGTCGGGATGTGAATATCCAGTGAGATTAGTTTATGGTCTGATATTACCAATGAGGGATACACTTCTGGTCTGGAGCATAGAGTCCCCATGTTGGTGATGATCAGGTCCAGTATGTTTTCCCCTCTTGTGGGAGTGGTAACAAGTTGTTCCATAGCATTTGAGTTTATAAATTCTAGGAACCTTTGGGCTAGGGTGTTGGAGCTAGAGTAATGCTCCCAGTCTATGTTTGGGTAGTTGAAGTCGCCAAATATAATGGTGTTTGGAGAGACCTTCATATTTTCCAGTGTTCTCAGAAAGGCCGAGTGGGGTTCCTGGGTTTGGGAGGGTGGTCTGTAGCAGGCTATAAACTGGAAGGCAGTTTTACCCACTGTTAGTTGCACATGGATAGTCTCTGATGCTTCGTGCTTTGCCACCAACCTGGAGGTGTGGGTATCTTTGATGAATATCGATACTCCCCCTCCTTTTGTGGTTCGGTCCAAGTTTTGGGGCCGAAAAGAATGGTATGAGGTATAACCTGGTAGTGCTGGGGTGCTCTCGGGAGCCCTGAACCAGGTTTCTGTTACTGCACAGATATCGATGCTCTCCATGCTAAGGAGAGTTTCGAGTGCGTTCATCTTGAGGTTTAGACTTCTGGCGTTGAGTAGCATTACTCTTAGTTTCTTATTCCTTGTGATACCTATGGAGGTGGGTTTGTCTTTTGAGCCTTGCCTAAAAAAGGCACTATGGGGGTAGCAAGAGCCTTTGCCAATATCTGAAAGCCCAGGGGTGACAGGTGCAAGCCATCCCTAGTGAAGCATCGTGGCTTGTCGAGCATATCATCCCAAGCTGACAGGCATTGGATCCACTTTGAATGACACCAGTACTTAAGCCAGTTGTTGAAATTGATCATCTTGTCTTCATATTGTGGCATCATTTTTGGTGAGGGTAAGATGCTACTCAAGGTCAGGGTCATACCGGCCTGGGCTACATGCTCAGAGAGCTCCTTTATGTCTCTTTTCATGTAGTCCAGGGAGGTACGTCTCAGGTCATTCACACCAGCATGGACAATGACTGAGTCATATTTGTACTTGCCTTGTAGTGACCTGAGTGCTTGTGTTATGTGGCAGATCCTAGCGCCCGACAGGCATCTCACCGTGACCCTCTCCTTGTTTAGCCTGGTGAGCGGGACGTCAGTGTGCCTGACGATAGAGTCACCTATTACAAGTGTATCAGGTGGGTTGTTTAGTCTTAAGGGCTGTGACTGTTTGGCACACTGGCTTTGTGAGATATGTGTTGCACGTGTTTTGTTTTGGGGTAGCAGTTGCTTGGGTGTCTGCTTTGGAGGTCTCTGATGCTTAGGCAGATCTTTATTTAGAGCCTCCGAGTATGTTTTTGTGTGATTATGTGTTTGGTTTGCTGTCGTGGTAGGTCTATGTGATACTGGAATTGTAGTGAGTGTGGTTTCCTTCTCCTCCTGACTGGTTATGCCAGTACTGAGTTGAGAGAGCTTAGCCTCCAGTTTGGCTATATGGTTGCATCTCTCACATGTGTTGGAATTTGTTGGGAGGAGGAGAGGGTTGTCTGTGTACATGAGGCAGTTGTAACATTGCCTCAAGATTCCAAGATTCACCAGCTGGACCGGAGAGGAGATTGACAACTGACCTTTGGACATGCTAGATAATATTGGGAATTCCTTAATAATTGAAAACAAGGGCCAGTGGGGAGTGAGGGTGTAGTGCTTTTAATTTTTAGTGCTGACTTATATAATTGCTTTAGCGCGCAAGTGCCAGGTAACTTAAGTGCAATGTGTTACAGGTAACTTAAATGCAAAAACGACAAACAGTAACTTTCTTTCAAGTGAAACAAGGAAATAAGTACAGTAAGCCATCCAAATATCACTAGTGATCCACAGAAGCGCTGAGAAGCCGCGTATTAGGTGGAATTAGCGTTCCAGGGAAATAACAAGCAAACAAACAACAAGCATATAAACAAAGCTAGATTCATCAGGCCTGGATCTAGTCTATGCTACTGCAAACAATGTGTACCAATTTCAGTTAAATACAGTTCAAATATTCAGGCACTATAAACCTCTAACCAGAAATTCCCAGCTCAGAAGGGCAGAGTCCAGCCTCTTCTCCCACAAGAGTGCAGACCATGAACCTTCTTAATGTAAAATAACTGGCCTGAAGCCCAAGTGCCTAAACCAGAACTAATACACTTTAAGAATAACAGACACTGGGCTCTCAATCAGCAGTTCCCAACTTAGAAGGATGAAAGCTACCTGTCCTGCCACTACAGTGCGTGCCACAAACCTTCCTAATGTAAAACAACTGGTCTGAAGCCCAAGTGCTTAATCCAAAAGACCTCGAATGATAGCTACACTTTAATCAAGTTACTACCAAGCAGTAATAAATACAATTGAATACTTTAGAGAATGCCTGGATTAGTGCTCAAGTTACACAAACAAAGCTAGATCCAGCAAGCCCGAATCCAGTCTATGCCACAGCAAACAAGGCACACCAACTTCAGTAAGAAGCAGTTCAGATATGCATGCACTATAAGCCTTTAACCAGAAATTCCCAGCTCAGAAGGGCAGAGTCCAGCCTCTCCTCCCACAAGAGTGCAGACCACGAACCCTCTTAATGTAAAATAACTGGCCTGAAAGCTCAAGTGCTTAATCCAGAATTAATACACTTTTAGAATAACAGACACTGAGCCCTCAATCAACAGTTCCCAACCTAGAAGGATGTAAGCTACCTGTTCTGCCACTACAGTGCAGACCACAAACCCTCTCAGTGCAAAACTGGTCCGAAGCCCAAGTGTTTAAACCAAAAGGCTTAGAATGAGTTACACCAAGCAGTAATAAATACAACTGAGTACTTTTAAGATGATGCAAAAGTAAAATAAAGTAGGTAGAAACACAAGTACAGTAAAAGCAGATGATTTTTTTTTTTTTTTCTGAACAAGTGCTGAGATCAAAGAAACAGATTTGAGTGCTGAAACTAGAAAACTGGCTAGTTATAAGAAAAAAAACTAAGCTAGAAGGCTTCCCTCCAACACAGAAGGGCTTGGGGGCTCAGAAGCCTACAAATAGTCTATACCACTTAACAGGAAAGGTAGGAAACAAGCTTAATTTTTTTTTCCCAGATGCTCTCTTTGTACACAGTAGGAGTGCCTAAAATCAGAATATGATCTCACTGCACTCAGTTGAGTGAGCAAATGAGATGGGCCCAGAAGGAGTATCCAAACACAAATTTACAAGAGGGGCGGGCAGTTTCAAGGCCACTAAGATTAACACCAAAACAAAAACAGGGAGGGTGGGTGGAACTAACTGAAGAGCAGAGGCAAAACTTCCAGTTCAGTTAATATTCCTGCAACACACAGTTAGAATCAATTTAAATACTGTATTTTTTTGAAAGAAAAGTGCAGATAAAGATACTTAAATTCTCTTATACGTCCAGTTGAATACAGCAAGTTCTTAGCCGGCCAAAGCTGAGGTTTTTAAGCAGAAAATATTTCACACTGTACCACTTAAATAGGCAAGGACAGGAAATCAAAGAATGTGGCTACCCCCACACCTGTAATTACAAGCAAATAACAAAATTCAGCAAACACTGACTAACTTCCAGTTCAGTTAAAATTCGTGCAACACACAGTTAGAATCAATTTAAATACTGTATTTTTTGAAAAAAAAGTGCAGATAAAGGTACTTAAATTCTCTTATACGTCCAGTTGAATACAGCAAGTTCTTAGCTGGCCAAAGCTGAGGTTTTTAAGCAGAACATATTTCACACTGTACCACTTAAATAGGCAAGGACAGGAAATCAAAGAATGTGGCTACCCCCACACCTGTAATTACTAGCAAATAACAAAATTCAGCAAACACTGACTAACTTCCAGTTCAGTTAATATTCCTGCAACACACAGTTAGAATCAATTTAAATACTGTGTTTTTTTGAAAAAAAATGCAGATAAAGGTACTTAAATTCTCTTATACGTCCAGTTGAATACAGCAAGTTCTTGGCCGACCAAAGCTGAGGTTTTTAAGCAGAAAATATTTCACACTGTACCACTTAAATAGGCAAGGACAGGAAATCAAAGAATGTGGCTACCCCACACCTGTAATTACTAGCAAATAACAAAATTCAGCAAACACTGACTAACTTTCAGTTCAGTTAATATTCCTGCAACACACAGTTAGAATCAATTTAAATACTGTATTTTTTGAAAAAGAAAGTGCAGATAAAGGTACTTAAATTCTCTTATACGTCCAGTTGAATACAGCAAGTTCTTAGCCAGCCAAAGCTGAGGTTTTTAAGCAGAAAATATTTCACACTGTACCACTTAAATGGGCAAGGACAGGAAATCAAAGAATGTGGCTACCCCCACACCTGTAATTACTAGCAAATAACAAAATTCAGCAAACACTGACTAACTTCCAGTTCAGTTAATATTCCTGCAACACACAGTTAGAATCAATTTAAATACTGTATTTTTTTGAAAGAAAAGTGCAGATAAAGGTACTTAAATTCTCTTATACGTCCAGTTGAATACAGCAAGTTCTTAGCCGGCCAAAGCTGAGGTTTTTAAGCAGAAAATATTTCACACTGTACCACTTAAATAGGCAAGGACAGGAAATCAAAGAATGTGGCTACCCCCACACCTGTAATTACTAGCAAATAACAAAATTCAGCAAACACTGACTAACTTCCAGTTCAGTTAATATTCCTGCAACACACAGTTAGAATCAATTTAAATACTGTATTTTTTGAAAAAAAGTGCAGATAAAGGTACTTAAATTCTCTTATACGTCCAGTTGAATACAGCAAGTTCTTGGCCGACCAAAGCTGAGGTTTTTAAGCAGAAAATATTTCACACTGTACCACTTAAATAGGCAAGGACAGGAAATCAAAGAATGTGGCTACCCCCACACCTGTAATTACTAGCAAATAACAAAATTCAGCAAACACTGACTAACTTCCAGTTCAGTTAATATTCCTGCAACACACAGTTAGAATCAATTTAAATACTGTATTTTTTTGAAAAAAAAGTGCAGATAAAGATACTTAAATTATCTTATACGTCCAGTTGAATACAGCAAGTTCTTAGCCGGCCAAAGCTGAGGTTTTTAAGCAGAAAATATTTCACACTGTACCACTTAAATAGGCAAGGACAGGAAATCAAAGAATGTGGCTACCCCCACACCTGTAATTACTAGCAAATAACAAAATTCAGCAAACACTGACTAACTTTCAGTTCAGTTAATATTCCTGCAACACACAGTTAGAATCAATTTAAATACTGTATTTTTTTGAAAAAAGTGCAGATAAAGGTACTTAAATTCTCTTATACGTCCAGTTGAATACAGCAAGTTCTTAGCCAGCCAAAGCTGAGGTTTTTAAGCAGAAAATATTTCACACTGTACCACTTAAATGGGCAAGGACAGGAAATCAAAGAATGTGGCTACCCCCACACCTGTAATTACTAGCAAATAACAAAATTCAGCAAACACTGACTAACTTCCAGTTCAGTTAATATTCCTGCAACACACAGTTAGAATCAATTTAAATACTGTATTTTTTTGAAAGAAAAGTGCAGATAAAGGTACTTAAATTCTCTTATACGTCCAGTTGAATACAGCAAGTTCTTAGCTGGCCAAAGCTGAGGTTTTTAAGCAGAAAATATTTCACACTGTACCACTTAAATAGGCAAGGACAGGAAATCAAAGAATGTGGCTACCCCCACACCTGTAATTACTAGCAAATAACAAAATTCAGCAAACACTGACTAACTTCCAGTTCAGTTAATATTCCTGCAACACACAGAATCAATTTAAATACTGTATTTTTTGAAAAAAAGTGCAGATAAAGGTACTTAAATTCTCTTATACGTCCAGTTGAATACAGCAAGTTCTTAGCCGGCCATTCTTCTCTGGCAAACAAGTTTCCTGTTCACAATTCATTCTATTAATTATGTAACAATTCCTTAATCAAAGTCTGCTTAATCTAGCAGAAGCATATCGGCTTCAAGCAGGAATTGAAATCAAACCAAAAGTAGATAAAAATCAAGCAGCAACTGAATGTGCCAAAAAAAAAAAAAAAAACAAAAGAAAGAATATAAGATGAAGGACCAGATGAGAAGGCAAGAAATGCTGAAAATGCATAAATACAGTTGCAAGTATCGAAAACGTCTGGAAGAACCTCATTTTGATAAGGAAGGAATACAGGAATGGTTAAGGAGAGGCAAATTCAAACCAAGAGATGAAAGGTTAATACTGGCGGCCCAAGAAAGTAGGCTATGTACATGCTGGTTTAAAAACTTCATTGAACAGTGGGAGAAACAGACAAATATAGGTTTCATAAAACCAAATTGAAAACAGCTGCACACCTTGTTGCTGGTTGTGACATACTAATGGCAGAAGGACTGTATACTGAAAGGCATAATAATGTAGCAAGACTGTTGCACTTGGGATTGTGCAAACATTATAGTACTGAAGTGGCTGAAAAACACTGGAAACATGAGCCACAAAGCATCATAGAAAATGATGAAGTCTAAATCACATGAGATCACCCATTACCAACAGTTCAAAAAATAGATGCTAGAAAACCAGATATAGTGGTCCATGAAAAGAAGACAAAAGTAGCATTGATCTTTGAAATCACCACATCCACTGACTACAGTGTCTTGTGCACTGAGAGACACAAAGTCATAAAATATCAGGATCTGCAGGCAGAAACAAGAGCAATATGGGAGAAAGATGCCCAGACAGTTCCAACAGTAGCAGGAGGAACAGGTCTTATAAAAAAGAACTGACAATCATACTTAGATATGTCACCAATACATGTAACCCCATAGGAATTGCAGAAGGACTCATTACTGGGCACATTGTGGGTGCTGCAAAGAGCACTTTTGACTGACATCAAAGACAGAAACAATACTAATTTCCGAACTTTAATCATACTTTGACTTAAGAATGAGGTCCATTCCCATCATTGTATTAGAAACCCAAGTGACTTGGAGAAATTAAAAAAGGCTTTGCTGGCCCAAATGTATGCACAAAGGTAAAAAAAGTTATAGGAATTCACAAGTAATGTAGCTGAAACACTTGATCTCCTTAAGTGATTATTTGCATATATCCTATGGGCCTTCATTACAGGAGATTTATCACAGTGAAAACTTCAGATTGGCTTGTTTTTTCTTACAGGTTTTACTGAGTGGTTTGTCTGTGTGACCTTTTTACCCTTTGGTTTGGATGTTAATTGGGATATTTTGGAAGCACCTTAATGGGTATTAACTAGGTTTAAAAATCCTGTGTTTCAAATATACAGCAAAGTCATCTGCTTGTGTTATGCTGATGAGACCAGTGTCAAGGTTGGTAAATGTATTTCTATAATTAGGGGATTTAGGTTTATTGGTCTTAATTTATCTTTAACGTTTGAAAAGGTTGAAAGTCATGAGTATTCAGAAGCTATGTAGCTGAAACACACGCTGTTCTCTTAAGCAGTTATTTATATATATCCCAATAGTTTCCATTGCAGGAGATTAAAGGTATGGCAAAATGAAAGCTTTAGCTTGGCTAGCTTTTCTTGTAGTTTTCACTGAATGATTTCTCTGTGTGGTATTTTGACCAAAGGGTTTTGTTTGGAGCTATCAAACTAAAAAGACCTAACTTTTCTTAGGTAGTTTGACAACAATCGTTTAAAAAGTCTGCACCTGTTGCATGGTACAACCTTCCTGCCCTGTTTACAGCAGTTCAGGATATCTCCCCATTTCAAGGTCAAAGGCACTAGTAATGAATGCATATAAATGCATCTGTGTTAAGAATGCAGGCTAAAGAATGTTACAGTTCTTAAATATGAAAGTGCAGCTTTCTAGTTTTTATAATCGAAGTTATCAATTTACACATTATGATCTAGTTAAATTATATTGATATCCTATATATATTCATTCTGAAATACTGATGCATGCTTACAATATCACTGTGCTTTAACTTAAGAGTTTCAGACATTGTCTAATTTTCATGCACACTCACATATATCTATATCTATCTATCTATCTATCTATCTATCTATCTATCTATCTATCTATCTATCTATGTGTGTATACATGTATACACATACACACACACTCACACACACACACACACACACACACACACACACACACACACACACACACACACACACACACACGCGCGCGTGTGCACGCGCACACCTATATATGTGCTGTGTAGCCTTATAGGCTGTGTAATGGCTGAAAATAGTTCTGTACCAAACCACAACCTTGGTTAAAAAACTCAGAATAAATAAATACATACATGCATATGTACATTCATACATACATGCATGCATAAATAAATACTGGCAAATGCCCAATATGGCTGAGCTAAGGGCTGGATGCACAATTCACAATCAGTAGTCAGATTTATGCAGATGATACACATGGTTCCAGAGACAACATCATTGTCACCACTGTTCATGGCTGCCTCTATTCCTAGATGTGGACACTCTCATAATCATAGCAGACACACTTCTAATTCCACCGTAGAGGTTCCTCACTGGGCTAGTCACTCTGTTTGTTTCAGTTCCAAGCCACTTCAGCCACATTCTGGCTTTCTGATTGCAATGACTAGCTATGGGAATCTGAAGGGTCAAGCAAAAGGCTATCCACTACCTCCTCATATAGGAAAGGAAACATCAGGGTTCTTATGCATGACCCCAAAGTGTTATGTAGTCCATCAGACAAGATGCCTCCAGTCTTGATACCATAAATCTATATGATATATATGGCCAGCATTCACAATCTGGAAGCTCCACCCTGTCGGAAGATGTGATTCCTGACTGCCCCCAACCTCCTAACTACATCTTTGGCTATCATATTCACCAGCCATAACCCTTATACCTATGAAGGTGGTGTTGTTCATTTTCATTGTGCCCCATCAAACTTGTGCAAATGATGATGTCTGTAACCTACCTATCTCTCTTTTCTGGTAACTGAAGCACTGTGTGGCCAATCAATGCAATAAAATGCATAACCTGGGTGTGTTGATGCATGCCTATATCAGTTTTATTCTGTACTGTCCATTCCATGGCCTTTACTTGTAGACCAGATGCTGTCTCTTTACTAGTGCCACTTTGCACAGTACCCCCCTCTGACTCGCATGGAGCACAGCTGCAGCTAGTTCCACAGATAACTTCTCACCTTTTCCTCTTTTGCAGCTATGACAGGCTGTGAGGTGGTGATTCAATGTTTTCAGGGTGTAGCTGTTTCTTTGTAAAACCATCCTTTGTAAGATGGCATAGACAATTAATATCCTACTGCATGTCTCCAATTCATACTACAGTGTGCCACTGGATGCAGCCAAATGGTGAAACAGAAACTTTAAAAGTCCAAACAGACTTTTGTGTTGTTATAAGCTTTGTCTGGCATAGAGGAGGAGGATCCAGATGGGGGTGGTCAGTTATGGTTCCAAGGCATACCCAGCATTTCATGCAGCACAGAATAGATGACACCATTACAAGTGGCCATCTGCCTACATCCAAGGCAAACATATGAAAGACTGTGTGTGAAGACCCTGTGAAAAGTCAAGAATTTCTAGGTTTGGTCACATGTGTGATGTGAGAATCATGAGAACTGCCTGGATGGATACATGCATATTGTATAACTGTATA
Organism: Protopterus annectens; assembly: GCF_019279795.1. Lineage (NCBI taxonomy): Eukaryota > Metazoa > Chordata > Ceratodontiformes > Protopteridae > Protopterus > Protopterus annectens. The sequence goes on along the minus strand of NC_056731.1, from coordinate 691,174,538 downwards.
TAACACCCTGTGCATAGCACATCACATTGCAGCTGATGGAGAGCTAGCCTTTTGATTTGATATATTGTACACAATATGGACCATCTGGAACCTTGAAGGCAATGTGAGTGTAGTTATTAGCTACTAGGACATTAATGAAAAGGATTATGTCATAGAATGCAAGCTTAGTGGTGCTTTTGTCAACTGGCTGTATAGAAACCCAGCATGCTGTTCAACATGCTGCAGTAATATGCTGAGAATAGATGTAGGATTCATGAAGTCAACACCTGTAAAAGCTTTAAAGTGTCCCCTGTAAGACATGAAAAAGCCTGGGCAGAAAGGATTATTAGTTCTACAAAAACCTTTGTGTCTAGTAGGGTAGACATTCCACACATCAAAGCTTAGTATCTTGGAGCCTTATCAGCTCTTCATTAAAGCAGTTTGGTGCAGTCTGTGAATTTTATGGTTTTATTTGTTTTATTTCCACACATCACCCTTGATTCCATGTGAGTGTGATACATGTCTACTAACTAACATACAGTGTTTCTGTACACATGGTGGTGACTGACAATGTCCTATTTTTGGAGGTGATGGCATGTCAGCCAATGGTGTATGTTTTTCAGTAGACCCCCTCTCCACACACACATACATGTCATTAATCAAAATAACCCCTAATCAGGAATTCATGTAACAAAAAATACATTGACTCTGAAACCAGTTTTGTAGAGGAGTACATTACCAATCATCCCCTGCAGCATAGGCAGATCCATAGGTTTCTTATCTGTAGGCCTCTGCAGAAGCCCACACTGGTGCTCCTTCAACTAAAAACTGGTGTGCAAAAAATGAACTTCCACTTCTGCAATTGTAGCAAGCCCCTTGCTAAAACTGAGATTGTACCAGATAGCTTGCTACAGTTTTGCATACACTCACCTCACACTAAGTAATTCAGCACTTCAGTTGAGCCACAAATGCAGTATTAGCATTCATTTTTGAATCCATACTATACTTATGGCTTCATATATATTTACTAACTCCAACATCACACAAAACTACAAACAATCGGAAACTACTTTACCTGCACTATTCCACAGTCACAGTCCAGGTCAGTGCTATACCAATACATCCAGCATATGCATGCAGAAGCTGTAAAGTACAAAATGTCTCAACCATTAAAACCTTCTAACAGTACAGTTTATTTTGCAATGTTACAGGAATGTAAAACCAACAATATAGTGGTTAATATAAAATGAAATCAACTGAAGTACTTCACTGAAATTGACAGAGTACTAACAAATAACAATATCAGGATTATCTGTAGTAGGACAGCTAGAAAGGCACACACACAAACACACACACACACACACACACACACACACACACACACACACACACACACACACACACACACACACACACATATATGTACATATACTACAACACCACATTTAAATCAGATTAGGAATCATGAAATGAATCCAAGGTTTCCAGGTTAAGTTGTGCTTATATACATTAAAGTTAGTCAATTCATCTCATAATAACTTTCAGCAATGACAATGCAATCTGTGATTGACCTAGGCTAAAATAAGTTAAAAGACAAAGATGAGAAATGAAAAATTGGATGCATACAAATTTAGCTAGCAAAATATGATGATTATATCATTACATATAAAGCCATTCAAACACGATACACACAGTATCCTTTCTTTGAAAATTATCAGTGTCATAAAGAAAATTACACGTATTATTTTTCTCATTAAGTGATTAGGTTAATTTTATTTCACATAATTTGCTTGTTTTCTGATAGCCATAAAATTTCAAGGACTAGTTTATTTGGTCAACATGCAGTTTCTGAAAATGTGAATGAATGTTACCATCTCAGCAGGCCCATTATTTTTCACTGCAGACTGATGAATAAAAATTGTAATGTTGGTGCTGACATAATTAGAAATATTTTGCCATTCTTCTGAAGAGTGTAGGTACCTTGGCACTTTGGCATAACTACAAAAATGTAGAAAATCTAAACAGGAAAAAGTGCCAGGGTGACAAATCTGCGGCATGTGTCAATCATAAGTATCCAAACTGAGGAACATTGTGCCTTAGAACAATTTTTTGTTAACAAACAATGTTATAGTTTTGTGAAAACGTGTACTGTGAAATGTATGTATTCAAGTCAGAAGTTAATATTCTTTATCAGTCTGAAGTGCAATTAAATGTGCTGAACAACAAACTCATATACAGCCTAATACAAATTCCCATTGCATCACTCCACTCCCAGGTTAGTCTCCCATAGTTAGAGATAATTATTCATGCTAGGCGAAGTAAAGACATCCATTCTTTCTCTTTATCTGATCCCTATCTATTCATCATTTGCTGACCTTACTCCCTATCTCATCCATCACATATTAAACTTTTACCTTTGTCCTGTTGTGACCTAACCCTTGCAGAGGAACCTTTGTCCGGGCTTCCTGTATACCACTCATTAGGGAGTGCTGGCATGGAGGGAAAGTGCTACGGAGAAAAGGTCTGGATCTGCAGTTCAGCACCTTTGCAGCTCGTACAGATGGCCATACGCATTGACAATCTATCATTTTCTGTTTCACTTTGTCAGCAAACAAAATTATTTGTATTTCAGAGAACTCTATACATCATTCCTGTGTAACACTAGCACAACAAACACCAAACATTGTCCCAAATTGTCTTTTTGGGAAGATCTATCAAAGATACAGATGGCAAGCTGTCTGCTTAAAACAATCACTATTTTAAACTAACACAGAATGCCTGACCCTTGGACAGTTGCGTGAAAGCTTTTCTTAATGACAAAAAAAAAAAAAAAACAATTTCATCTTCCTAAAATATGTCTGTATTACTAATAAGACACATTTATGCAATGAGTGCTTTAGCAACACTTCACAGACATGTATGTAGGTGCTGATGTGGGGGTTCCTTCTCTTACATTAAATGATTTGTTATGTTGACATTATGGCTGGTACCGATTGTTATATGTCAAAGTAAACATAAAGTTATCATAAGGGTATAAAAGATGAACAATCATAGTTGCTGTCAGTGATCTAATCCTTTCCTCATCCATATTTGTATGCAGGCATTCCTTTTTGTACTTATTGTGTGTATCATTGCATTTGATTTATCAGATCTTCACTTGCACATATATCTGTCTTGACTGCTGTCAGTTCAGTGTTAACATATTTTCTCAAAGTCTCTTGTATAATTCTTTCAGATTATTTATGTTCAGTGTATCCTTGATGCGTGCTGTCACAAACTTGCTCACCTATTAAGTTATGTTCTACTTGTTATGGATATATCATTATATTATTTTGCATTTAACCATTTACACACTTGCACAGTCTATACAGTAAGTATACATTTACTACTATATTTCAAGCTTTTGTTCATGGGCTATGGCGAAAAAGGGTTGTACTCAACCTTAACATCCTGGTCATAAAACACATAAACTGATAAATAAATACGCTTGTCTGAAATGCTATAGTCTCCAAATTGTGTTTCAGGAGTTTACTCTTTTCATCATCTGTGCTCACTGCACAAAACCTCCTGCCTATTTCCATAATGAAAACGTAATGCCACATTCAACATTATTAAATTTTTCTCCCCAGTTCAAATTCCCCATAATACTATTAAGTGAATTAGTAGTGCAAATACAGAAAGTAAGTGTTCCTTAAGGAATTACCATCCTTAAGGAAAACAGAATGTTTCCTAGGACAATTTGTTTAATGATGGATATACTTATTTTGTCTTCTAAATAATGTAGCAACAGTTTGAATACTATGTAAATGTTTTTTTACTTTAATCAGTAATGCAGGGTGTTTTCAGATGACAAAATCCAAAGTTACAGTTACACAGTTGACTATTCACTACTAATAATCATAACACTGGCTGTCATCTGTTGTTAATTTCCACTAATTGTTGTTTTTTCTTTTTGTTTAAATGTGCAGACAATTGAAATTATATTAATATTAAAACTAATGAGTTTTCTAAGAATATAAACTTTGAGCGATGACAACAATATGATTTTTACGTTGATTATATTATTTGCAATGTCATCTAAAATCAGAAAAATGCCATGCAATATTTTTTAGAGGGATAAGAAACCCACTTAAAGTTGTACCTTTGACTTTACAACAAAAATTATAGGACTGGACTATTAATAATACAAGTATTTATGTCCTGCAGATCTGAAAACAAGATGCAATGAGACTGACAAATGGAACCGGAGATATATCTTGAATATGGTACCCCATAACAATGCAGTTGCAGATATATATATATATATATATATATATATATATATATATATATATATATCAGAGTTTATAATCACTTATCTGAGATTTTTTCATCTAATCACAATTCATCAAAAATTCATCTAATTTCACATTTAATGTAAAATACAATTAGTTGAATCCCATTACATCCAAAATTCATATACTGCAAACACTTCTCCAAAATTTCTTTGCAACCCCACATCCCCTTTAATGAAATATTCTAATTCCTCAGTCACAGAACGGTGGAGAAAAGAGAAAATTCCTCACACAGTGACTCACTGAAAGCACACAAACATCTGGAGATAGAGATACAGCATAATAGTGGGCATTAGCAAGGCAAGATACTGATCAATGATACTTAGTGTTGTAATTTCTATGATCAAACCCCCCCCCCCCCATGGGTAGTCATTTTCTGTAGTATCACACAATGTTACATAAATTGTGATTCAATCATTTGTGTTTTAGATATAATGTTGTTTAGATGAATTGTGGCATTAGATGTGTGTGTGTGTGTGTGTGTGTATGTGTGTGTGTGTGTGTGTGTGTGTGTGTGTGTGTGTGTGTGTGTGTGTGTGTGTGTGATCTATATTACAACACCAAACTTTCAAAATTTCAAGTGTTCTAATATCGAACCCAATTAATCGAAAATTTAAAACATCGAACATACAGAACAGTGAATTTTTTCCCTAGGGAAAAAATTGCTGTTCCAAAACACATACACACAACACAAGCACACCAAACAAACAGCAATCCACACACATACACCTAAACTCTTACACCTAACCCTACACTAAACTGTACATACACCACTAACTATCCACTTACCTTAACCCAAACCCTCACCCTAAGTTCCGTCACTATCACACAGTCACCTCACCCGCACCCTAACCCTAACTCACCTACTCCGCCTAACCCTTACGTCCACACAGTTGCACCACTTACCTGACCTGTGCCCTAACCCTAACTCACCTACCCCACCCTAACTCTCACGTCCACACAATTGCACACTTACCTGAAACCGACCCGCAACTTTCCACCACAGGGCTGAAAATACCAAAGCAACAGAAATGGAC